>NC_088879.1:6785700-6819716 GCF_032884065.1 Artemia franciscana | reverse complement strand
GGTGATCAGTTTTTACCTCGAGATATTATTCTGCATAAGCGAAACGCTCAGTTGTTAAGAATTGCTGAAACTCATCGATGCTACGATGCCCTACAATATCCTATCATTTTTTGGGATAGAGCCGACGGCTATCACTTTGATATTAAATTGATGAATCCAGCCACTAACCAAGAAATGAATAAGAAATGCAACATTATTATTCCTATAGACTAATGATTCGGCAGGATGAAGAAAATTATATTTTAAAATGCCGTGAATTGTTTCACCAATTCGTCGTTGATATGTATGCTAAAATTGAATCAGAACGTTTGCTATATATCTGCCTGAATCAGACCAAGCTCCGCTCTGAACAATACATTCATTTGCGAGATGCAGTTATAAATGACGGTAATACCACAAACGTTGGAAGATTAACAATTTTACCTTCGTCATATGCTGGCAGTCCCCGTCATATGCATGAATATGCTCAAGATGCTATTGCGTATGTTCGTCTCTATGGTCGTCCAGATTTATTTATTACATTTACATGTAATCAATCTTGGGACAAGATACTGCAGCTTTTACTTCAAGGACAATCGGCGATTCATAGGCATGACATTACGGCCCGTGTCTTCCGGCAAAAGTTGAAATCACTGATAAACTACGTTGTAAAACTTGAAGTGTTTGGGTCAGTGCGATCCTGGATGTACTCAGTGGAATGGCAAAAACGAGGTTTGCCACATGCACATATACTAATTTGGCTACATAAAAAAATACTTCGAACGAAATTGATGATGTGATTTCCGCTGAAATACCTGATAAAAATGTCGATAAGGGGTTACATGATATTATTGTAAAAAATATGATACATGGACCTTGCGGTGCACTGAACGAAAATTCACCATGCATGGCCAAAGGAAGGTGCACAAAGCAATATCCTCGACTTTTAGTTTCAAACACAATTACTGGCAATGATGGTTACCCACAATATAGAAGAAGATCTACTGAAGATGGCGGTAAAACAGCAATAATAAAGAAGCGTAACGGTACCACCATCGAAGTAGATAACCAGTGGGTTGTTCCATATTCCCCATTATTATCAAAAACATTTAATGCACACATAAACGTTGAATACTGTAACTCCGTAAAGGCAATCAAATACATATATAAATACGTCAACAAAGGCAGTGACATGGCAGTTTTTGGCTTGCAGCCCGAAATCAAAGATTTCGATGAAATCGTACGATATCAGGCTGGAAGATACATAAGCAGTAATGAAGCTGTTTGGCGAATTCTTTCATTTCCGATACATGAACGTATTCCAGCTGTTGTTCACTTAGCGGTACATTTACAGAATGGTCAACGTGTTTATTTCACGGAAACCAACGTGCAACAAAGAGTCCTGAATCCACCGGATACAACATTAACAGCTTTTTTTTCGCTTTGCAAAAATGATTCTTTTGCAAAAAAACTGCTGTATACTGAAGTGCCTTCGTATTACACGTGGAATACTAAAAATAAAGTATTTGAACGTCGAAAACAGGGTAAGTCAGTCGACGGCCAACCTACCATCTTCAAAGATACCACGATAGGAAGACTCTACACCGTTCACCCCAATCAACATGAATGCTTCTTTCTACGCCTGCTTTTGGTGAATGTACCCGGTCCGACATCCTTTGAGTATTTGAGGACTGTAAATGGTACTATACATGACACTTACCGTAGTGCATGCCAAGCTCTGAATTTATTGGAGAATGACCAACACTAGGATAACTGCATCAATGACGCGTGCGAAACGTCAACCCCAAGTCAAATTCGTGCATTGTTTGGCATCATTTTAACAACTTGCTCTCCATCAGCTCCTACAGAGTTATGGGAAAAATATAAGTCAAAAATGTCCGAAGATATACTCCATCAAAAACAGTTAGAGACGTCAGATATGACTTTTGATTTCACATCAGAAATTTATAACTACACATTAGTTGTTATAGAAGATTTGTGCGTACGTATGGCAAACAAACCTCTTCAGGATTTGGGAATGCCTTCACCTAACCGTATCGCTGCTGTTTCGACATGAGTAGAATTGGATCGTGAACAAAGTTACAGTACGAGTGATCTATTGTCGTATGTACAAAATAACATTTCCAAGTTAACGTCGGAACAAAAAGACATTTATGATACGATAATGCATTGTGTCGATAACAACGTTGGAGAAATTTTCTTTTTGGATGTGCCAGGAGGTACTGGTAAAACGTTTGTGATAAAACTGACTCTGGCATCAATTCGATCAAAAAATGATATAGCGTTGGCAATTGCGTCGTCCGGAATAGCCGCAACATTGCTGCCTGGTGGAAGAACTGCTAATTCCGCTTTGAAATTGCCTCTGAACTTGCATTCTACAGAAACTCCCACGTGCAATATTTCTAAATCATCTGGGATGGGTAAAGTATTGCAGCAATGCAAACTTATTATTTGGGATGAGTGCACAATGGCACACAAAAAATCGCTCGAGGCTCTGGATCAATGCTTGAAAGATTTGCGAGGGAAGTCGAAACCCTTTGGCAGCACATTAATATTGCTTGCGGGAGATTTCAGGCAAACATTACCTTTAATACCTAGATAAACTCCTGCAGTCGAAATGAATGCTTGCCTGAAAAATTCTAATTTATGGGCACACGTAAAAACATTAAAATTAACTACAAATATGCGTGTCCGATTGCAAAACGATGACTCTGGTCAAACATTTTCAGATCAATTGCTGGCAATGGGAAACGGAAAGCTCCCAGTAGACTCAATTTCAGGACATATACAACTACCTGCTGATTTCTGTAATTTAGTGACGTCCAAAAATGAATTGATTGAAAAAGTATTTCCAAATATTCTAAAAAATTATAAAAATAATAAATGGATAAGTGAAAGAGCGATTCTTGCACCCAAAAATATAGACGTCCACGAAATCAACAATATTGTTTTGACCAAGATTCGAGACCAGGCAGTCCTTTACAAGTCAGTCGACACAGATTTGGGACCAAATGAAGCGGTTAATTATCCATCTGAATTTTTAAATTCCATAGATCTTTCAGGGTTTCCACCACACGTGCTACAACTAAAAATAGGCGTACCAATAATACTTTTAAGAAATATAAACCCACCAAAGCTTTGCAATGGCACTCGACTTACCGTAAAAAAAAACAATGGAAAACCTAATAGAGGCCACAATCTTGACAGGGCCTTTTGAGGGTGATGCTGTTCTTATTCCTCGCATTCCCATGATTCCAACGGATCTGCCTTTTCAATTTAAAAGATTGCAATTCCCAATTCGATTAGCATTTGCAACCACCATCAACAAAGCTCAAGGGCAATCACTAGAAAAATGCGGTATAGATCTTAATACAGATTGCTTTACCAATGTACAATTGTATGTTGCATTTTTGAGGGTCGGTAAACCTGACAATCTATTTATACGCACAGACAATGGGACAGCGAAGACTGTTGTATATTCACAAGTTTTACGTAGTTAATTTGTATTGTATCTATCTATCTATCTATCTATATAAAAACGAGTTGTGTGTATGCATGTTTGTTTGTTTGTAAAAAGAGCGTTTGCATATGACGTCATTATTAGTACATACGGCTTTGTATATGGACAGACAATGGGAAAGCCAAGAATGTTGTATATTCGCAATTTTTACGTAGTTTGAAACACATATAAAAATCTATCTATATTCACAGGTGGGACACAGGGACACAACTACAATGGCGCGTAACTAATATGGCGCGTAACGACTTATGCGCGCGGGGGGGCTTGGGGGGGCGCGAAGCGCCATCCCAACAGCTAGTATATATATATATATATATATATATATATATATATATATATATATATATATATATATATATATATATATATATATATATATATATATATAAAAGGCAAAAACTACAAAAAAAATTTTATATATATATATATAAAAAAAGGCAAAAACTACAAAAAAAACTAAAAACAAATAAAAAAATAAAAAAGCTATAAAACTAAAAAAACTAAAAAAACTAAAAAACTAAAAAACTAAAAACTAAAAAAAAAACTTAAAAAAAAGGAAAAAACTGAAAAATAGAAGAGAAAAAGAAAACTAATAAAATTAAGAATAAAAAAAAATAATAAAAAAGATAAAAACTAAAAAAAAAGTAAAAAAAAAAAACGAAAAAAAACTAAAAAAGCTAAAAAAAAGGTAAAAACCAATAAAAAACTAAAAAGAAAAAAAGGAGAAAAAAACTAAAAAAACTAAAAACTAAAAAAAAACTTAAAAAAAGGAAAAAACTGAAAAATAGAAGAGAAAAAGAAAACTAATAAAATTAAGAATAAAAATAAAAAAAATAAAAAAGATAAAAACTAAAAAAAAGGTAAAAAGAAAAAACGAAAAAAACTAAAAAAGCTAAAAAAAAAAGGTAAAAACCAATAAAAAACTAAAAAGAAAAAAAGGAAAAAAACTAAAAAAAATTTTCATCTAAAAAACTAAAAAAGGTAAAAACTAAAAGAACTAAATAAGAAAAAAAAACTAAAAAAAGCAAAAAAACTGAAAAATAAAGGAGAAAAAGAAAACTAAAAAAATATAAATAAAAATAAAAAAACTAAAAAGATAAAAACTTCAAAAAAAACTAAAAAGAAAAAAGAAAAAAACTAAAAAACCTAAAAAAAGGTCAAAACCAATAAAAAAAAAATAAAAGGGGAACACTGGGACACAAATGACGACCGGGATACTGGTATATATATATATATATATATATATATATATATATATATATATATATATATATATATATATATATATATATATATATATATATATATATATATATATAAAAATAAGTTGTCTGTCTGTCTGTCTGTGGATCAGGTGACGTCATGTTTCTGTGTTGACTGACGTCATGAAATTAGGAATACAAATGACGACTGGGACACAGGGACACAACTACAACGGGGACGCCGGGGGCACAGGCGGGATATATAAATGACGACCGGGACACAGGGATTGTTCGAATAGAAATTACAGACCGGGACACCGGGACACAAATGACGACCGGGACACCGGGACACAGGGAATATAAATGACGACCGGGACACTCAAAGAGAAATTACAAACTGGGACACCGGGACACAAATGACGACCGGGACACAGGGAATATAAATGACGACCGGGACACAGGGACACATCATTAGAATAATGAGGTATAGATCTGAATACGGATTGTTTTTCCCATGGACAATTATATGTTGCATGTTCAAGAGTCAGTAAACCTGACAATCTATTTATATGCACAGACAATGGGACAGCAAAGAATGTTGTATATTCGCATGTTTTACGTAGTTAAAAACATATATTTATATCTATCTCTATTCACAGGTGGGACACAGGGACACAACTACAATGGCGCGTAACTAATATGGCGCGTAACGACTTGCGCGCGCGGGGGGGCTTGGGGGGGGCGCGAAGCGCCCCTTCAACTAGGTGTTGGGGTGGCGCGAAGCGCCACCCCAACAGCTAGTATATATATATAAATAAGTTGTCTGTCTGTGGATCAGGTGACGTCATGTTTCTGTGTCGACTGACGTCATGAAGTTATTTGTCGTCATTTTCGCTATGACGGTGACGTCATTAAAGATATTTAAGACATATATGTTCACGTAGAAATCTATTAATGTTTAATTTTAAAATGACTGATGAACTTACAATGGCAAAAGCCGATGAAAATGCTCAAAGAGTCTATGCCAAAAAACTTGCTGCTGATAGAGAAAGTCAGAAAAAAAAGCGTGCCGAGGAATCAAAAGAACAGCAAGGAAACAGGCTTGAGGCTAAAGAACGCAAAACCGCGCAGTTAGATGAAGATCCACCTCGACAGCGAGAGTCAAAACATATCAAAACTGAAAATGATAGCGATGATGATTGGGTTTGGGATTTTGACTTGGATAAGGTCATCAATGCCTACCAGATTTTAGTTAAAAAACAAAGGTTCGACGATATGTATTTCATAGTGAAGCTGAAAAATAAAGAAGAAAAAGAAAACTGAAAAAAAAAATGTAAAAAACTAAAAAATACTAAAAAGAAAAAACACTCAAAGAGAAATTACAGACCGGGACACAAATCTATATAGCCTATATAAAAATAAGTTGACTGTCTGTGGATCAGGTGACGTCATGTTTCTGTGTCGACTGACGTCATGAATTTAGTTGTCGTCATTTTTGCTATGACGGTGACGTCATTAAAGATATTTAAGACATATATGTTCACGTAGAAATCTATTAATGTTTAAGTTTAAAATGACTGATGAACTTACAATGGCAAAAGCCGATGAAGATGCTCAAAGAGTCTATGCCAAAAAACTTGCTGCTGATAGAGAAAGTCAGAAAAGAAAGCGTGCCGAGGAATCAAAAGAACAGCAAGGAAACAGGCTTGAGGCTAAAGAACGCAAAACTGCGCAGTTAGGTGAAGATCCACCTGGACAGCGAGAGTCAAAACGTATCAAAACTGAAAATGATAGCGATGATGATTGGGTTTGGGATTTTGACTTGGATAAGGTCATCAATGCCTACCAGATTTTAGTTAAAAAACAAAGGTTCGGCGATATGTATTTCGTAGTGAAGCTGAAAAATAAAGAAGAAAAAGAAAACTGAAAAAAGAAAAAATGTAAAAAACTAAAAAATACTAAAAAGAAAAAAACACTCAAAGAGAAATTACAGACCGGGACACAAATGACGACCGGGACAGAGGGAATATAAATAACGACCGGGACACTCAAAGAGAAATTACAGACTGGGATACCGGGACACAAATGACGACCGGGACACAGGGAATATAAATGACGACCAGGACACAGGTATTTAAGAATATCGTTCAAAGACAAATTTTTAATTGTAAGAAGACCGTTGAAAGAGAAATTTTTAATTGTAAAATGACTGAAGAACCTACAATGGCGACACCCAAGGAAGCTGCTCAAAACGAACGTATTCAAGCCGAAGTAGCTGAGTTGGTAAAGCGTTATGTTTCAGGTTCTAGGTCCGAGAGGCTCCAGGTTTGAACCTTGGCTTTAACATTAATACAAAAGAAGAAAAAAAAATAAAATGGAACACAGGGAGTATAAATGACGACCAGGACATAAGTAAAAAAAAATGAAAACTAAAAAAAAGGTAAAAACTACAAAAAACTAAAAAGAAAAAAAAACTAAAAACTAATAAAAAACTAAAAAAGCTAAAAAGCTAAAAAAAAACTAAAAAAGAAAATAAAATGAAAAAGAAAAAGAAATGAAAAATAAAGGAGAAAAACAAAACTAAAAAAAAGAAAAAAAAACTAAAAAAAGGTAAAAAACTAAAACCTAAAAAAAGACCAATTCAAAAACGAATGTATATACAGACCGGGACACAAATGACGGCCGGGACACCGGGACATGACGACCGGGACACAGGGACACAACTACAACAGGGACGCCGGGGGGCTCAGGGGGATATATAAATGACGTTGGCGACACAGGGAATCGTCGATTAGCAATCGCCATCAACAAAGCTCAAGGGCAATCATTAGAATCATGAGGTATAGATCTGAATACGGATTGTTTTCCCATTGACCATTATATGTTGCATGTTCAAGAGTCGTTAAACCTGACATTCTATTAATATGCACAGACAATGGGACAGCAAAGAATGTTGTACATTCGCAAGTTTTACGTAGTTAAAAACATATATATATATATATATATATATATATATATATATATATATATATATATATATATATATATATATTATAGCTGTTGGGGTGGCGCTTCGCGCCACCCCAACACCTAGTTGGTGGGGGCGCTTCGCGCCCCCCCAAACCCCCCGCGCGCGTAAGTCGTTACGCGCCATAATAGTTACGCGCCATTGTAGTTGTGTCCCTATGTCCCACCTGTGAATATAGATATATATATATATATATATATATATATATATATATATATATATATATATATATATATATATATATATATATATATATATATGGTTTTAACTACGTAAAACTTGCGAATATACAACATTCTTTGCTGTCCCATTGTCTTTGCATATAAATAGATTGTCAGGTTTACCGACTCTTGAACATGCAACATATAATGGTCCATGGGAAAACAATCTGTATTCAGATCTATACCTCATGATTCTAATGATTGCCCTTGAGCTTTGTTGATGGTGATTGCTAATCGACCATTCCCTGTCCCGGTGTCCCGGTCGTCATTTACATCCCCCTGTTTCCCCCGGTGTCCCCGTTGTAGTTGTGTCCCTGTGTCCCGGTCGTCATTTATATTCCCTGTGTCCCGGTCGTCATTTGTATCCCGGTGTCCCGGTCTGTATATACATTCGTTTTTTAGTTTTGTTTTTCTCCTTTATTTTTTTCCTTTTTTTTCTTTTTTAGCTTATTTAGATTTTTTAGTTTTTTTATTAGTTTTTAGTTTTTTTTTCTTTTTAGTTTTTTGTCCCGGTCGTCATTTATATCCCCCTGTTTCCCCCGGTGTCCCCGTTGTAGTTGTGTCCCTGTGTCCCGGTCGTCATTTATATTCCCTGTGTCCCGGTCGTCATTTGTATCCCGGTGTACCGGTCTGTATATACATTCGTTTTTTATTTTTGTTTTTCTCCTTTATTTTTTTCCTTTTTTTTTCTTTTTTAGTTTATTTAGATTTTTAGATTTTTTAGTTTTTTTTATTAGTTTTTAGTTTTTTTTTCTTTTTAGTTTTTTTGTAGTTTTTACCTTCTTTTTAGTTTTGTTAATTTTTTTTTTACTTATGTCCTGGTCGTCATTTATACTCCCTGTGTCCCGGTGCTTTGTTGATTGCTAATCGAACATTCCTTTTGTCCTGGTCGCTTTCTCTTTGAGTGTCGTCATTTATTTTTTTCTTTTTTAGTTCTTTTAGTTTTTACCTTTTTTAGTTTTTTTTAGTTTTTTAGATGAAAATTTTTTTTAGTTTTTTCCTTTTTTTCTTTTTAGTTTTTTATTGGTTTTTACCTTTATGTTAGCTAATTTTTCAGTTTTTTCCTTTTTTTTAGTTTTTTTTTATTTTTTATTTTTTTTTAGTTTTTTACCTTTTTTTAGTTTTTTTAGTTTTTTTAGTTTTTTTAGTTTTTTAGCTTTTTTACTTTTTTTATTAGTTTTTAGTTTTTTTGTAGTTTTTGCCTTTTTTTAGTTTTTTCAGTTTTTTTTTTTAGTTTTTTATTGGTTTTTACCTTTATTTTAGCTTATTTTTCAGTTTTTTCCTTTTTTTTAGTTTTTTTTAGTTTTTAGTTTTTTTAGTTTTTTACCTTTTTTTAGTTTTTTTAGTTTTTTTAGTTTTTTAGCTTTTTTATTTTTTTTATTAGTTTTTAGTTTTTTTTGTAGTTTTTGCCTTTTTTTAGTTTTTTAGTTTTTTAGCTTTTTTATTAGTTTTTAGTTTTTTTTGTAGTTTTTGCCTTTTTTTAGTTTTTTTAGTTTTTTAGCTTTTTTATTTTTTTTTATTAGTTTTTAGTTTTTTTTGTAGTTTTTGCCTTTTTTTAGTTTTTTCAGTTTTGACGTCACCTGATCCAGTTTTTTCAGGTGACGTCACCTGATCCATCCACAGACAGACAGACAACTTATTTTTATATATATATAGAAGATATATATATATATATATATATATATATATATATATATATATATATATATATATATATATATATATATATATATATATATATATATATATATATACATATATCTATATTCACAGGTGGGACATAGGGACACAACTACAATGGCGCGTAACTAATATGGCGCGTAACGACTTACGTGCGCGGGGGGGCTTGGGGTTGGCGTGAAGCGCCCCAACCAAATAGGTGTTGGGGTGGCGCGAAGCGCCACCCCAACAGCTAGTAGCCTATACAAAAATAAGTTGTCTGTCTGTGGATCAGGTGACGTCATGTTTCTGTGTCGACTGACGTCATGAATTATTTGTCGTCATTTTTGCTATGACGGTGACGTCATTAAAAATTTTTAAGACATATATGTTCACGTAGAAATCTATTAATGTTTTAAGTTTAAAATGACTGATGAACTTACAATGGCAAAAGCCGATGAAGATGCTCAAAGAGTCTATGCCAAAAAACTTGCTGCTGATAG
The DNA here is from genome assembly GCF_032884065.1 of Artemia franciscana. Taxonomy (NCBI): domain Eukaryota; kingdom Metazoa; phylum Arthropoda; class Branchiopoda; order Anostraca; family Artemiidae; genus Artemia; species Artemia franciscana. Next base: position 6,809,583 of record NC_088879.1, on the reverse strand, counting down.
AGAAAGTCAGAAAAGAAAGCGTGCCGAGGAATCAAAAGAACAGCAAGGAAACAGGTTTGAGGCTGATAGAGAAAGAAAGAACAGAAAGCGTGCCGAGGAATCAAAAGAACAGCAATGAAACAGGCTTGAGGCTGTTAGAGAAAGAAAGAACAGAAAGCGTGCCGAGGAACTACCAGAGCAACGCGAAAGCAGACTTGCTGCTAAAAAAGAAAGTGAAAGAAAGAAGGCGTGCCGAGGAATCACAAGAACAGCAAGAAATCAGGCTTGCTGCTGATAGAGAAAGTAAGAAAAGAAAGCGTGCCGAGGAATCAGAGCAACCTGAAAGTTATCGCCTGGCATTCAGGTACAGCCCAGTCGATGATTATAGCTTGAGTAGATGTGTTCAAATCGGGACAATGTCTAAAATTTGTCCCTATTGCAAGGCCTTGAAATTCAATGGTGAAACAATGGGAATGTGTTGCGCCTCAGGAAAAATTAAACTTCCTCTATTGGCTGCACCAACAGAACCATTGAAGACTTTCCTTACTGGAACTACGTCAGAATTTAAGTGTTTTATGTCCAAAATCAGAAAATACAACTCATGTTTCCAAATGACGTCGTTTGGAGCCCAAATCGAAAATCCGGATCAATTTATGTCTACTTTCAAAGTAAAAGGGCAAATTTATCATAAAGCAGGGTCCCTTCTACCATTCTTAGGCGAGAATCATAAATATATACAATTGTACATCATCAGTGACAGAAATTCTGAATTGAATGCACGTTGCGAAATTTCTCCCAACGTTGAAAGAACAATCGTTTCCCAATTGCAACATCTTTTCCACGAAAATAATAATTTAGTGCGTCTGTTCAAAACAGCCATCGATTTGATGCCTACTGATACGCATAAAATTGTTATTTCCGCTGACAAAACGCCTCATGGCCAACATGTGCGTAGATACAATGCTCCAACTATCGACGAAGTGGCAATCGTTATGGTCGGTGATCAGTTTTTACCTCGAGATATTATTCTTCATAAGCGAAACGCTCAGTTGTTAAGAATTGCTGAAACTCATCGATGCTACGATGCCCTACAATATCCTATCATTTTTTGGGATGGAGCCGACGGCTATCACTTTAATATTAAATTGATGAATCCAGCCAATAACAAAGAAATGAATAAGAAATGCAGTGCAATGCATTATTATTCCTATAGACTAATGATTCGGCAGGATGAAGACAATTATATTTTAAAATGCCGTCAATTGTTTCACCGATACGTCGTTGATATGTATGCAAAAATAGAATCAGAACGTTTGCTATATATCCGTCTGAATCAGACCAAGCTCCGCTCTGAACAATACATTCATTTGCGAGATGCAGTTGTAAATGACGGTAATACCACAAACGTTGGAAGATTAACGATTTTACCTTCGTCATATGCTGGCAGTCCCCGTGCATATTCATGCATGAATATGCTCAAGATACTATTGCGTATGTTCGTCTCTATGGTCGTCCAGATTTATTTATTACATTTACATGTAATCAATCTTGGGACGAGATACAGCAGCTTTTACTTCAAGGACAATAGGCGGTTCATAGACATGACATTACGGCCCGTGTCTTCCGGCGTGGTGAAATTTGAAGTGTTTGGGTCAGTGTGATGCTGGATGTACTCAGTGGAATGACAAAAACGAGGTTTGCCACACGCACATATACTAATCTGGCTACATTATAAAATTATTTCTAACGAAATTGATGATGTGATTTCCGCTGAAATACCTGATGAAAATGTCGATAAGGGGTTATATGATATTGTTGTAAAAAATATGATACATGGGACCTTGCGGTGCACTGAACGAAAATTCACCATGCATGGCCAAAGGAAGGTGCACAAAGCAATATCCTCGACTTTTAGTATCCAACACAATAACTGGCAATGATGGTTACCCACAATATAGAAGAAGATCTACTGAAGATGGCGGTAAAACAGCAATAATCAAGAAGCGTAACGGTACCACCATCGAAGTAGATAACCAGTGGGTTGTTCCATATTCCCCATTATTATGAAAAACATTTAATACACACATAAACGTTGAATACTGTAACTCCGTAAAGTCGATCAAATACATATGTAAATACGTCAACAAAGGCAGTGACATGGCAGTTTTTGGCTTGCAGTCCGAGATCAAAGATATCAACGAAATCGTACAATATCTGGCTGGAAGATACATAAGCAGTAATGAAGCTGTTTGGTGAATTCTTTCATTTCCGATACATGAACGTAGTCCAGCTGTTGTTCACTTAGCGGTACATTTACAGAATGGTCAACGCGTTTATTTTTTGGAATCCAACGTGCAACAAAGAGCCCTGAATCCACCGGATACAAAGTTAACTGCTTTCTTTTCGCTATGCAAAAATAATTTTTTTGCAAAAAAACTGCTGTATACTGAAGTGCCTTCGTATTACACGTGGGATACTAAAAATGGTATTTGAACGTCGAAAACCGGGTATGTCAGTCAACGGCCAACCTACCAACTTCAAAGATACCACGATAGGATGACTCTACACCGTCCACCCCAATCAACATGAATGCTTCTTTCTACGACTGCTTTTGGTGAATGTACCTGGTCCGACGTCCTTTGAGGATTTGAGAACTGTAAACGGTACTATACATGACACTTACCGTAGTGCATGCCAAGCTCTGAATTTATTGGAGAATGACCAACACTGGGATAACTGCATCAATGACGCGTGCAAAACGTCAACTCCAAGTCAAATTCGTGCATTATTTGGCATCATACTAACAACTTGCTCTCCATTAGCTCCTACAGAGTTATGGGGAAAATATAAATCAAAAATGTCCGAAGATATACTCCGTCGAAAACGGTTAGAGACGTCAGATATGACTTTTGATTTTACATCAAAAATTTATATCTACACTTTAGTTATTATAGAAGATTTGTCGCATGTATGGCACACAAACCTCTTCAGGATTTGGGAATGCCTTCACCTAATCGTACCACTGCTGTTTCGACATGTGTAGAATTGGATCGTGTTCAAAAAACAGTACGAGTGATCTATTGTCTTATATACAAAATAACATTTCTAAGTTAACGTTGGAACAAAAAGACATTTATGATACGATAATGCATTGTGTCGATAACAACGTTGGAGAAATTTTCTTTTTGGATGCGCCAGGAGGTACTGGTAAAACGTTTGTGATAAAACTGATTCCGGCATCAATTCGATCAAAAATGATATAGCGTTGACAATTGCGTCGTCCAGAATAGCCGCCAGAAACTCCCACGTGCAATATTTCCAAATCATCTGGGATTGGTAAAGTATTGCAGCAATGCCAACTTATTATTTGGGACGAGTGCACAATGGCACACAAAAAATCGCTCGAGGCTCTGGATCAATGTTTGAAAGATTTGCGAGGGAATTCGAAACCCTTTGGCAGCACATTAATATTGCTTGCGGGAGATTTCAGACAAACATTACCTATAACACCTAGATCAACCCCTACAGACGAAATGAATGCTTGCCTGAAAAATTCTAATTTATGGGCACACGTAAAAACATTAAAATTAACTACAAATATGCGTGTCCGATTACAAAACGATGACTGGTCAAACATTTTCAGATCAATTGCTGGCAATTGGAAACGGAAAGCTCCCAGTAGACTCAATTTCAGGACGTATACAACTACCTGCTGAATTCTGTGATTTAGTGGCGTCCAAAAATGAATTGATTGAAAAAGTATTTCCGAATATTCTAAACAATTATAAAAATAATAAATGGCAAAGTGAAAGAGCGATTCTTGCACCCAAAAATATAGACGTCCACGAAATCAACAATATTGTTTTGACCAAGATTCGAGGCCAGGCAGTCCTTTACAAGTGAGTCGACACAGTTTTGGAACCAAATGAGGCGGTTAATTATCCATCTGAATTTTTAAATTCCGTGGATCTTTCAGGTTTTCCACCACACGTGCTACAACTAAAAATAGGCGTACTAATAATACTATTAAGAAATATCAACCCATCAAAGCGTTGCAATGGCACGCAACTTGCCGTAAAAAAAACAATGGAAAACGTAATAGAGGCCCCAATCTTGACAGGGCCTTTTGAGGGTGAGGCTGTTCTTATTCCTCGCATTCCCATGATTCTAAAGGATCTGCCTTTTCAATTTAAAAGATTGCAATTCCCAATTCGATTAGAATTTGCAATCACCATCAACAAAGTTCAAGGTCAATTATTAGAAAAATGTGGTATAGATCTTAATACTGATTGTTTTTCCCATGGACAATTGTACGTTGCATGTTTGAGGGTCGGTAAACCTGACAATCTATTTATATGCAGCGACCATTGGACAACGAAGAATGTTGTATATTCGCAAGTTTTACGCAGTTAATTTTTATTGTATCTATCTATCTATCTATCTATATAAAAACGAGTTGTGTGTATGCATGTTTGTTTGTAAAAAGAGCGTTTGCATATGACGTCATTATAAGTACATAAGGTTTTGTTTATGCACAGACAATGGAAAAGCCAAGAATGTTGTATATTCGCAAGTTTTACGTAGTTCAAAACACATATATAAATCTATCTATATTCATAGGTGGTACACAGGGACACAACTACAATGGCGCGTAACTAATATGGCCAGTTAGTTAACTATAATACCTAGATCAAGCCCTGCAGAAGAAAAGAATGCTTGCCTGAAAAATCCTAATTTATGGGCACACGTAAAGACATTAAAATTAACTACAAATATGCCTGTCCGATTGCAAAACGATGACTCTGGTCAAACATTTTCAGATCAATTGCTGGCAATTGAAAACGGAAAGCTTCCAGTAGACTCAATTTCAGGACGTATACAACTGCCTGCTGAATTGTGTAATTTAGTGACGTCCAAAAATGAATTGGTTGAAAAAGTATTTCCGAATATTCTAACCGATTATAAAAATCATAAAGGGCTAAGTGGACAAGCGATTCTGGCAGCCAAGAATAAAGACGTCTACGAAATCAACAATATTGTTTTGACCAAGATTCGAGACCAGGCAGTCCTACAAGTCAGTCGACACAGTTCTGGAACCAAATGAAGCGGTTAATTATCCATCTGAATTTTTAAATTCCCTGGATCTCCCAGGGTTTCCACCACACGTGCTACAACTGAAAAGAGGCGTACCAATAATATTGTTATGAAATATCAACCCACCAAAGCTTTGCAATGGCACGTAACTTGCCGTAAAAAAAACAATGGAAAACGTAATAGAGGCAACGATCTTGACAGGGCCTTTTGAGGGTGAGGCTGTTCCTATTCCTCGCATTCTCATGATTCCAACGGATCTGCCTTTTCAATTTAAAAGATTGCAATTCCCAATTCGATTAGCATTTGCAATCACCATCAACAAAGATCAAGGGCAATCATTAGAAAAATGCAGGATAGATCTTAAGACAGATTGTTTTTCCCATGGACAATTGTACGTTGCATGCTCGAGGGTCGGTAAACCTAACAATCTATTTATATGCACCGACAATAGGACAGCGAAGAATGTTGCATATTCGCAAGTTTTACGTAGTTAATTTGTATTGTATATGTATATCCATCTATCTATCTATCAATATAAAAATAATGTATGCTTGTTTGTTTGTAAAAAGAGCGTTTGCATATGACGTCATTAAACCTGCAATCTTTTTATATGCACCGACAATGGGACAGCGAAGAATGTTGCATATTCGCAAGTTTTACGTAGTTCAAAACACATATATAAATCTATCTATATTCATAGGTGGTACACAGGGACACAACTACAATGGCGGGTAACTAATATGGCGCGTAACGACTTACGCACGCGGAGGGTGGCTTGGGGTGGGGCGCAAAGCGCCCCCACCAACTAGGTGTTGGGATGGCGCTTCGCGCCACCCCAACGTTGCATGTTCGAGGGTCGGTAAACCTGCAATCTTTTTATATGCACCGACAATGGGACAGCGAAGAATGTTGCATATTCGCAAGTTTTACGTAGTTAATTTGTATTGTATATGTATATCTATCTATCTATCTATCTATATAAAAATAATGCATGCTTGTTTGTTTGTAAAAAGAGCGTTTGCATATGACGTCATTATAAGTATATAAAGCTTTGTATATGCACAGACGATGGGACAGCCAAGAATGTTGTATGTTCGCAAGTTTTACATATATATATATATATATATATATATATATATATATATATATATATATATATATATATATATATATATATATATATATATATATATATATATATATATATATATATATATATATATATATATATATATATATATATATATATATATATATATATATATATATATATATATATATATATATATATATATATATATATATATATATATATATATATATATATATATATATATATATATATATATATATATATATATATATATATATATATATATATATATATATATATATATATATATATATATATATATATATATATATATATATATATATATATATATATATATATATATATATATATATATATATATATCTTGTGATTCCTCGGCACGCTTTCTTTTCTTACTTTCTCTATCAGCAGCAAGTTTTTTGGCATAGACTCTTTGAGCAGCTTCCTCGGTTGTTGCCATTGTAGGTTCTTCAGTCATTTTACAATTAAAAATTTTTCCGTGAACGCATGTCTTAAATACCATTAATGACGTCACCGTCATAGCAAAAATGACGACAACTAACTTCATGACGTCAGTCAACACAGAAACATGACGTCACCTGATCCACAGACAGACAATTTATTTTTATATATATAGAAGATATATTCACGGGTGGGACACAGGAACACAACTACAATGGTGCGTAACGACTTACGTGCGCGGCGGGACTTGGGGGGCGCGAAGGGCCCCTACCAACTAGGTGTTGGTTTGGCGCGAAGGTGGGACACAGAGACACGGTGGTGCGTAACGACTTACGTGCGCGGCGGGACTTGGGGGGCGCGAAGGGCCCCTACCAACTAGGTGTTGGTGTGGCGCGAAGGTGGGACACAGAGACACAACTACAATGGCGCGTAACTAGTACGGCGCATAGACTTATGCGGGGGGGGGGGGCTTAGGGGGAGCAATGCACCCCCACCAACAGTTAGTTTAAATATAATTATTCAACAAAGCAGTATATAACAAAAAAATATTCTCATAAAAAATAACAAACATTCGAATATTTTGGCTTCATGTTATATCAACAAAAAATATAAGTTTGTTGCCTTTTCTTTTCATTTATTTTGTGCACAGAATTTGTATTTTTTTTTCCATTTACTTTAAATATATTGTTTGTGGATGGTTGGTTTGTTTTGTTTTTCTATTCATTTCATGTTTGGTTGGAAAAGACTTCCAGTGTTAAGTCAAAATGTTCAGACTTTTATCCTTATTAATGAGTTTTTTTGTCATTAAAAACGCGCCCCCCAAGCCCCCCCGCACGCGTAAGTCGTTACGCGCCATATTAGTTTTTTTGTAGTGTTTACCTTTTTTAGTTTTTTTCTTCTTTTGTATTAATGCTAAAGCCAAGGTTCAAACCTGGAGCCTCTCAGACCTAGAACCTGAAACATAACGCTTTACCAACTTAGCTACTTCGGCTTGAATATATTTGTTTTGAGCAGCTTCCTCGGTTGTTGCCATTGTAGGTTCTTCAGTCATTTTACAGTTAGAAATTTCTCTTTCAACGGTCTTCTTACAATTAAAAATTTGTCTTTGAACTATATTCTTAAATACCTGTGTCCTGGTCGTCATTTATATTCCCTGTGTCCTGGTCGTCATTTGTGTCCCGGTATCCCAGTCTGTAATTTCTCTTTGAGTGTCCCGGTCGTTATTTATATTCCCTCTGTCTCGGTCGTCATTTGTGTCCCGGTCTGTAATTTCTCTTTGAGTGTTTTTTCTTTTTAGTATTTTTTAGTTTTTTACATTTTTTTTTTCAGTTTTCTTTTTCTTCTTTATTTTTAGCTTCACTATGAAATACATATCGCCGAACCTTTGTTTTTTTAACTAAAATCCGGTAGGCATTGATGACCTTATCCAAGTCAAAATCCCAAACCCAATCATCATCGCTATCATTTTCAGTTTTGATATGTTTTGACTCTCGCTGTCCAGGTGGATCTTCATCTAACTGCGCGGTTTTGCGTTCTTTAGCCTCAAGCTTGTTTCCTTGCTGTTCTTTTGACTCCTCGGCACGCTTTCTTTTCTGACTTTCTCTATCAGCAGCAAATTTTTTGGCATAGACTCTTTGAGCATCTTCATCGGCTTTTGCTATTGTAAGTTCATCAGTCATTTTAAACTTAAACATTAATAGATTTCTACGTGAACATATATGTCTTAAATATCTTTAATAACGTCACCATCATAGCAAAAATGACGACAACTAACTTCATGACGTCAGTCGACACAGAAACATGACGTCACCTGACAGACAGACACACAGACAGACAACTTATTTTTATGTATATAGATATTTTTAACTACGTAAAACTTGCGAATGTACAACATTCTTGGCTGCCCCATTGTCTGTGCATATAAATAGATTGTCAGGTTTACCGACTCTTGAGCATGCAACATATAATTGTCCATGGGAAAAACAACCTCTATTCAGATCTATGCCTCATTATTCTAATGATTGCCCTTCAGCTTTGTTGATGGTGATTGCTAATCGAAAATTCCCTGTGTCCCTGTCGTCATTTATATATCCCCCTATGCCCCCCGGCGTCCCCGTTGTTGTTGTTTCCCTGTGTCCCGGTCGTCATTTGTGTCCCGGTGTCCCAGTCTGTAATTTCTCTTTGAGTGTCGCGGTCGTCATTTATATTCCCTGTGTTCCGGTCGTCATTTTTGTCCCGGTCGTCATTTGTGTTCCGGTGTCCCGGTCTGTAATTTCTCTTTGAGTGTCCTGTTCGTCATTTATAGTCCCTGTGTCCCGGTCGTCATTTGTGTCCCGGTGCTTTATTGATGGTGATTGCTAATCGAACATTCCTTTTGTCCCGGTCGCTTTCTTTTTGAGTGTCCCGGTCGTCATTTATATTCCCTATGTCCTGGTGTCCCGGTCGTCATTTGTGTTCCGATGTCCCGGTGTGTAATTTCGTCAATCAACAAACATGACGTCAGTCGACACAGAAACATGACGTCACCTGACAGACAGACACACAGACAGACAACTTATTTTTATATAGATAGACTAGCTGTTGGGGTGGCGCTTCGCGCCACCCCAACACCTAGTTGGTGGGGCGCTTCGCGCCCCCCCCCAAGCCCCCCCGCGCGCGTAAGTCGTTACGCGCCATATTAGTTACGCGCCATTGTAGTTGTGTCCCTGTGTCCCACCTGTGAATATAGATAGATTTATATATGTGTTTCAAACTACGTAAAAATTGCGAATATACAACATTCTTGGCTTTCCCATTGTCTGTGGATATACAAAGCCGTATGTACTAATAATGACGTCATATGCAAACGCTCTTTTTACAAACAAACAAACATGCATACACACAACTCGTTTTTATATAGATAGATAGATAGATAGATACAATGCAAATTAACTGCGTAAAACTTGCGAATATACAACATTCTTCGCTGTCCAATTGTCGCTGCATATAAATAGATTGTCAGGTTTACCGACCCTCGAACATGCAACGTACAATTGTCCATGGGAAAAACAATCAGTATTAAGATCTATACCACATTTTTCTAATGATTGACCTTGAGCTTTGTTAATGGTGATTTCAAATGCTAATCGAATTGGGAATTGCAATCTTTTAAATTGAAAAGGCAGATCCGTTGGAATCATGGGAATGCGAGGAATAACAAAGCCTCACCCTCAAAAGGCCCTGTCAAGATTGTGGCCTCTATTAAGTTTTCCATTGTTTTTTTTACGGCAAGTCGCGTGCCATTGCAAAGCTTTGTTGGGTTGATATTTCTTAAAAGTATTATTGGTAAACCTATTTTCAGTTGTAGCACGTGTGGTGGAAACCCTGAAAGATCTATGGAATTTAAAAATTCAGATGGATAATTAACCGCTTCATTTGGTTCCAGAACTGTGTCGACTGACTTGTAAAGGACTGCCTGGTCTCGAATCTTGGTCAAAACAATATTGTTGATTTCGTGAACGTCTATATTTTTGGGTGCGAGAATCGCTCTTTCACTTAGCCATTTATTATTTTTATAATTTTTTAGAATATTCGGAAATACTTTTTCAATCAATTCATTTTTGGACGTCACTAAATTACAGAAATCAGCAGGTAGTTGTATACGTCCTGAAATTGAGTCTACTGGGAGCTTTCCGTTTCCAATTGCCAGCAATTGATCTGAAAATGTTTGACCAGAGTCATCGTTTTGCAATCGGACACGCATATTTGTAGTTAATTTTAGTATTTTTAGGTGTGCCCATAAATTAGAATTTTTCAGGCAAGCATTCATTTCCTTGCTGTTCTTTTGATTCCTCGGCACGCTTTCTTTTCTGACTTTCTCTATCAGCAGCAAGTTTTTTGGCATAGACTCTTTGAGCATCTTCATCGGCTTTTGCCATGGTAAGTTCATCAGTCATTGTAAACTTAAACATTAATAGATTTCTTCGTGAACATATGTCTTAAATATCTTGAATGACGTCACCGTCAAAGCAAAAATGACGACAACTAATTTCATGACGTCAGTCAACACAGAAACATGACGTCACCTGATCCACAGACAGACACACAGACAGACAACTTATTTTTATATTTATAAGATATATAGATGTCCCGGTCGTCATTTGTGTCCCGATGTCCCGATGTGTAATTTCGTCAATCAACAAACATGACGTCAGTCGACACACAAGCATGACGTCACTCGACAAACGCACACACACACACACACACACAGACAACTTATTTTTATATATGTAGATAGATAGATAGATAGATAGATAGATAGATAGATTGCTCACGCGAAGGCTCACAGGAAGGTGACCGATTTCTTCATCACACAGCTTGGTTTTTTACTTTTCAAACTCTAACATCCAATCATTTTCTTAGGTGTGTTATTCATTAAATTCAAATTCCTCAAAGTAAGTTTGTTGCCTTTTCTTTTAATTTATTTTGTGTACAGAATTTGTGTTTTTCCATTTTCTTTAGATATATTGCTTATTATATGGATGGTTGGTTTGTTTTGTTTTTGTATTCATTTCATATTTCGTTGGAAACGACTTCCTGTGTTAAATCAAAATGTTCAGACTTTTAACTTTAGGTTTATTCATTAAATTCACTATTTCTCATTGCTCAAAGATGTTCTTGTCGAACTTTAGCCTTCACATATATTCTTTCGACGCCTCAACCAATTACAATTACTTTGTATTCAAAATTTCTGCCAAAACCGATTCTGTCAACTTTTCAATATTAGTTGCATAACACCTTTCAATCTTTGCCATACAATCTTTGTCTCTTAAACAAAATTTTGTGACAAAATTAATCGAGACACCTGTGCGTCCAAACCTCCCTACCCGGCCAATCCTATGGATGTAGTTCTCCTTGATGAATGGCAAATCGTAATTGATGACAAACTTTACTTGTTGGACGTCAATGCCACGACTTAAAACATCAGTCGATATCAGCACTCGTGATTTTCCAGACTTGAAATCCTCCAATATTTTATTTCTATCATTCTGGCACTGGTCACTGTGAATTTCAGAAACCGTAAATTCGTCTTCCCGAAGTCGATTAGCTAAATATGTTACTTTCGCTTTTTTATTGACGAAAATTATACACTGACCCAAGGATAATGTGTCGTACAAGTCTTCGAACACACTAACTTTATCCTCTTCATCTTCAACTTCAACATAGCACTGTCTTATCCCCGCTAATGTCAGCTCTTCCGCTCTTTTTTTAATATAACATTCATGACTCGGCCGTACTATCTTATTGGCGATGTCATACATTTCAGAGGGCATGGTTGCTGATGACATAACTACTTGAATGTTTTCGTCCAATACCCCAAATATTTCTTTAACCGTTACATCAAAATTGGTTAAAAGCATTTCGTCAGCTTCGTCAATGACAAGTAGTCTTACATAGTTCGTATTCAAAATCGGTTTTTCGTCCTCCCTTCGACGCATGAAAGATCTCATAGTGTATCTGTTAGACTTAATAAGTTCAAATAATCGACCAGGGGTTCCAACAGCCACTTGAATCCCTAAATTTTGAGTTTTCAAATTTTGTATTTTTTCAATGTCTTCGTCAATACTTCTACCTCCTATGAAGTCACAGCATTCAATTTTTTCAAATTGGCTTAAACTTGTAATAACTTTACAAATTTGTTGAGCCAGTTCACGTGTTGTAGCAAGAATGATGGCTTGACATGCTTTTATGCTCGGATCTACAAGTTGAAGTGTGGCGATCGCGTAGGCTCCGGTTTTTCCAGTCCCAGACTCTGCTTGAAAAACAACATCCTTTCCTTTTATACACTGCATAATTGCTTTCTGTTGAACAAACGTTGGTGTTTCAAAGCCATAATTGTAAATGCCCTGCAACAGGCCTTTCCTCAAATCCATGTCCTCCCATTTTTTGAAACATGGGACATCATCAGAAACTATCTCACTTGCCACTGAGGGCCCTTCACTTTGGCGATTGTTATCAATAACACTATGAAAATTATTACTCATCTTAAATATTTATGATTTTTAAACAACACGCTTCAAGCTGATTGAGTTTTTCTGGATGCATTTGAGCTACTTTACATAATTGGCTGAAATTTTTGGAATGCAGGATTTCTGACTTTCGACAAATTTGCCACTATTTAAAGAGAGAGTAAATTGTTTTGCGCCTTTTAAATTTGCTCTATTTTTTTATTATAAAACTAGAGAGGCAACAATATCTATACAGCAAAAATTGTGTTTTATCTACGTCATATTTGAAAATACTTGATTGAATCTACACAGATACATTTTTAAAGAAAATATCAAATGACGTCACTGTCATGTAGCCAATTGTTCTGTTGGTGAATTGGAATTCATTGAAACTTCTAATCGTTCTTGTTTTCTAATTAAATAAAAAAAAAGTTTTTTTAAATGAAAGTAAGGAGCGACATTAAAATTTAAAACGAACAGAAATTACTTTTTATATGAAAGGGGCTTTTCCTCCTCAGCGCCCCGCTCTTTACGCTAAAGTTTGACTCTTTTTCCTAACTCTACTTTTTAAAACAGTAAGAAACTTTAGCGTAAAGAACGGGGCGTTGAGGAGGAAAAGCCCCTTTCATATAAAAAGTAATTTCTGTTCGTTTTAAATTTTAATGCCGCTCCTTACTTTCATTTAAAAAAAACTTGTCTTTTTTATTTAATTTCTGGACGTTTTTGAATTAATGCATGTTTTGATCTTGGCTCTCCACACATAAATAATTAAAACAAAATTTGTATATTAATTTTTTTTGCTAAATGGCTTTCTCATAGTTTTATTAGGAAGATTTTGAGAAAAAAGGAGCGAGGGAGGAGGCCTAGTTGCCCTCTAATTTTTTGATTGCTTAAAAAGGCAACTAGAAATTTTATTTTTGTACGAATGTTTTTATTAGTAAAAAATATACGTAACTTACTAAATAACTTACGTAACAAACTTCTATATTCGTTTGTTTTCATTGCGTATTAAATAAAAAAACAAGTCTTTTTTAACTGAAAGTAGGGAGCGACATTAAAATTTCTGTTCGTTTTAAGTTTTAATGTCGCTCCTTACTTTCAGCTAAAAAAAAATTAGTTTTTTTTTATTTAATAACACTTGAGAGGCAACAATATCTATACAGCAAAAATTGTGTTTTGTCTACGTCATATTTGAAAATACTTGATTGAATCTACACATATACATTTTTAAAGAAAATATCAAATGACGTCACTGGCATGTAGCCAATCGTTCTGTTGGTGAATTGGAATCCATTGAAATTTCCAATCGTTCTTGTTTTGTAATTAAATATAAAAAAAAGTTTTTTTAAATGAAAGTAAGGAGCGAAATTACAATTTAAAACGAACAGAAATTACTCCTTATATGAAAGGGGCTTTTCCTCCTCAACACCCCACTTTACGCTAAAGTTTGACTCTTTTTCCTAACTTTACTTTTTAAAACAGTAAGAAACGTAAGCGTAAAGAGTGGGGCGTTGAGAAAGAAAAGCCCGTTTCATATAAAGAGTAGTTTCTGTTCGTTTTAAATTCTAATGTCGCTCCTTACTTTCATTTAAAAAAACTTGTTTTTTATATTTAATTTCTGGACGTTTTTGAATTAATGCATGTTTTGATCTTGGCTCTCCACACATAAATAATTAAAACAAAATTTGTATATTAATTTTTTTTGCTAAATGGCTTTCTAATAGTTTTATTAGGAAGATTTTGAGAAAAAAGGAGCGAGGGAGGAGGCCTAGTTGCCCTCTAATTTTTTGATTGCTTAAAAAGGCAACTAGAAATTTTATTTTTGTACGAATGTTTTTATTAGTAAAAAATATACGTAACTTACTAAATAACTTACGTAACAAACTTCTATATTCGTTTGTTTTCATTGCGTATTAAATAAAAAAACAAGTCTTTTTTAACTGAAAGTAGGGAGCGACATTAAAATTTCTGTTCGTTTTAAGTTTTAATGTCGCTCCTTACTTTCAGCTAAAAAAAATTAGTTTTTTTTATTTAATAACGCTTGAGAGGCAACAATATCTATACAGCAAAAATTGTGTTTTGTCTACGTCATATTTGAAAATACTTGATTGAATCTACACATATACATTTTTAAAGAAAATATCAAATGACGTCACTGGCATGTAGCCAATCGTTCTGTTGGTGAATTGGAATCCATTGAAATTTCCAATCGTTCTTGTTTTGTAATTAAATATAAAAAAAAGTTTTTTTTAAATGAAAGTAAGGAGCGACATTACAATTTAAAACAAACAGAAATTACTCCTTATATGAAAGGGGCTTTTCCTCCTCAACACCCCACTTTACGCTAAAGTTTGACTCTTTTTCCTAACTTTACTTTTTAAAACAGTAAGAAACGTTAGCGTAAAGAGCGAGGCGTTGAGAAAGAAAAGCCCGTTTCATATAAAGAGTAGTTTCTGTTCGTTTTAAATTCTAATGTCGCTCCTTACTTTCATTCAAAAAAACTTGTTTTTTATATTTAATTTCTGGACGTTTTTTAATTAATGCATGTTTTGATCTTGGCTCTCCGAACATAAATAATTAAAACAAAATATGTATATTGATTTTTTTTTTTTTTGGCTAAATGGTTTTCTCATAGTTTTATTAGGAAGATCTTGAGAAAAAAGGAGCGAGGGATGAGACCTAGTTGCTCTCTAATTTTTTGATTGCTTAAAAAGGCAACTAGAACTTTTATTTTTGTACGAACGTTTTTATTAGTAAAAAATATACGTAACTTACGAATTAACTTACGTAACAAACTTCTATATTCGTTTGTTTTTATTACGTATTAAATAAAAAAACAAGTTTTTTTTAGATGAAAGTAAGGAGCAACATTAAAATTTAAAACGAACAGAAATTACTCCTTATATGAAAGGGGCTTTTCCTCCTCAACGCCCCGCTGTTTACGCTAAAGTTTGACTCTTTTTCCCAACTCGACTTTTTACAACAGTAAGAAACTTTAGCATAAAGAGCGGGGCGTTGAGAAGGAAAAGCCCGTTTCATATAAATAGTAATTTCTGTTCGTTTTAAATTTTAATGTCGCTCCTTACTTTCATTTAAAAAAACTTTAATATTGTTTTTGAATTAATGCATGTTTTGGTCTTGGCTATCCGCACATAAATAATTAAAACGAAATTTGCATATTAACTCATTGCAATTAATCAGAAGATTTTGAGAAAAAACAGCGAGGGAGGAGGCTTAGTCGCCCTCCAATTTTTTAATTGCTTAAAAAGGCAACTAGGACTTTTAATTTTGTTACGAACATTTTCATAAGTAAAAAATATATGAAACTTCCGAATTAACTTACGTAGCGAACTTCTATATTCGTATGTTATTATTGCGTATATGAGGGGGCTCACCCCTCGTCGATACCTCACTTTTTACACTAAAGCTTAAATTTTGTCCCAAATTCCTTAAGAATGACCCCTGAATCACAAAGGCCGTAGAATAAATAGTTGAAATTACTAAAAAGACTTTAGCGTAAAGAGAGACATATTACGAGGAGATAAACCCCTCATATGCGTAATAATTTCTGTTCGTTTTAAGTTTTAATGCTGCTCCTCACTTTCAGTAGAAAAATCTTTTCATATTTATTTTTTCATTGTTTTTTTTAATAATACTAGAAAATCCTGCGTCCCCTTCATTAAAGTTCTCTTCCCCCATGACAAATTCCTCCATGACAAATGGCAGGAATTGAACATTATTATGCAACTAAAATTGAAATGTTGGCAGAAAATGTTAAGACAATTGTATAAAAGTGTTTTTGGCAGATATTAAAGAAAAACTTTGAATACAATATAGTTGTAATTGGTTGAGATGTGGAAATAATGTATGTAAAGGCTAAATTTCGACAAGAACATCTTTGAGGAATGAGAAATAGCGAATTTAATGAATAACAAACCTAAAGTGAACAGTCTGAATATTTTGACTTAATACAGGTCTTCCAACGAAATATGAAATGAATAGAAAAACAAAACAAACCAACTATACATATCATAAACAATATCTATATATATAAAAATATATATATATATATATATATATATATATATATATATATATATATATATATATATATATATATATATATATATATATATATATATATATAAATAAGCTGTCTGTTTGTGTCGAGTGACGTCATGTTTGTGTGTTGCGTGTTTGTGTGTGACTGACGTCATGAAGTTAGTTGTCGTCATGTTTGTTATGACGATGACGTCATTCAAGGTATTTAAGACATTCGTTCACGGAAAAATTTGACAACTAGGTGTTGGGGTGGCGCGAAGCGCCACTCCAACAGCTAGTATTTAAAGAAAATGGAAAAAACACAAATTCTGTACACAAAATAAATTAAAATAAAAGACAACAAACGTACTTTGAGGAATCAAAAATAGAGAATTTAATGAATAACAAAACAAAAGATTGAATATTAGAGTTGGAAAAGTAAAAAACAAAGCTGTGTGATGTAGAAATTGGTCGCCTTCCTGTGAGCCTTCGCGTGAGATGTACTTCTTATTTATTTTTGTCTAGGCCTGCAAATAGCCTGTTCAGTAGCCTGCAAATCGTTAATATGTAAAGGCAATTTGTTTTTCAATTAACGAAATAAAAATATAAGAAAATGTGTGTGACGAAAAAAACTCATTAGTAAGGAAAAAAGTCTGAACAGTTTGACTTAACACAGAAAGTCTTTTCCAATAAAACATGAAATGAATAGAAAAACAAAACAAACCAACCATCCATAAGCAATATATTTAAAGTAAATGAAAAAAGACACAAATTCTGTATACAAAATGAATTAAAATAGAAGACAGCAAACTTACATTTTTTGTTCATAAGAGCTTCTTAATATGAAGCCAAAATATTTGAATGTTTATTATTTTTTAATGAGAATATTTTTTTAGTCATATGTTTCAATTGCCTTTTGATTGTAAAAAAAGTCAGTTCGTCTAAGAAAGTTTTGAAGTTCAAATTTGGTTCCATTTATGTATGAATGACCCCTGAACTGCAAGTGGTTTAATTAGAATAAGTAACTCTTATGAAAGTAGTAAAAAAAACTTCAACGCAAAGAGCAAAGGATTGAAAAGCTGATAAACCCCCTAATATATGTAATAAGTTCTGTTTGTTTTAACTTTTAATGTCGCTCCTTATTTTCAGCTAAAAAACTAGTTATTTTTTTTAGTTACTGTCCTTTCTTTAACAATGCTGGAAGATCCGGCACCTCCTTCATGGAAAATTTCCTTCCGCGATAAAAATTCCTCAATGGAAAGATCCTTCCATATAACATTTGGTATTGACAGTTGTAGTTGTTCGTCCTCGGTGCTTTGTTTCTTCTTGGTCGGCTACTTTTTAGATGATTAACTGCTGTATTGCTTTTTAGAAGAGTCTTGCTTTACTTTCTAGACCTTTACTCATTATACTAGCAGTATCCTCGTAGGCACTTTAACAACAGCCATAACCACTATTCTTTCTTCCTTAATGATTTAAGATCAAGAAGAAGCCCAACGGCGATTCCCTGAAGAAGTGGGTGTTATTAATTTCTTCAAGATGCATGTGTTTGTTTCGTAATAGGGATTGTTTTCTTCAAGATGCAGATGCTTGTTACAAAGTAGGGGTGCTTTTTTATTGATTGTTGAAAAATCTACAAGGGCTAGGGAAAAAACGTGGCCCTCGTAGATTTTCAGTCAAGTTTCTAATGTAGGCATTACGTTATAGTTTTTTTTTGGTTGTCTAAAAACCTGAAGATGATGTGGGAAATCTTTAAGGGCCGCTAGTAATAAACAGTCAAGATACTAGGCCATTCCAGTCAACTCAGTCAACCATAACATATAATTTCACCTTGACTGTGGCAAGCAATTTTACCGAGGCCCTAGTGGCTAATTCTAGAGGAGCCCTACCAGTCAAACTCACCGCAGCCCCAAAAGCGAATTCTACAGGGCCAAGATATTTTCCTTAGTGAAACTTTAAAATTCAGTGATTTTTGTCCCCTTTAAGAGTATTTTTATCGATATTTTTTCAAAGCAGTATCTTAATTCTGTCTCAGGAAATCAAATGATCTGAGACTATTGCTTTCAATGACGAAATCTTTGACAAATTCAAATAATCAATTTTGCTTATTCATTTTCATCATCGGGAGTGACCTCTTGTATCAACATATGCATAGAAGCAGCCACTTGTAGGTATGGGGGGACTACTTGTATCAACGTAAGCATGGGGGTGTGATCAAAAATAGGCAACCTACTTATCATAAATGACTCGTAAATTAACACAAATATAGACCAGCAGTTGTGAACGAGGAGTCAGTAACTCTAAATAGTTCCTAATGAAAAGAGAAAAGGGGGGTTGTATGCCCTTAGGGGGGCATTGTATGCACTTAGGGACCCTTTACTAAAAATTTTAAGTAGTAATAGAGCTAGTGGATAGTTATTGGTAAGAAAAAGCTTCCTTTGTTTTCGTTTTTCTAAAATAAGGGAATCTTGTCGGTGAAAATTGATTCGGGTTAAGCGAATATATTTAATTTGATGAAATATACAAGTTTTCAGTCACAGAACAAACAAAAAGTTAATTTTCAGGAGGACTGCTACGTCTATTGATGTAATTATAATCACAAATATCTGGAACAGTTAAACCCGGCTTAAAACCTTCAGCAAGTATTTACCATTAATCTACAAATATTCATTCTCATAGATAAATATCAAATTTTCATATTCAAAAGTAATGAAGTTTATTTAGATTATTACGTTTTATTCAATAGACAATATACAATCTAATCTATTACTGTCTCACACCCTGTCTTCCACATCGCAGTCCTGTGAAATAGTTTTTAAGTAAAATCATTTTATTCTGAAAAAAGAACCAAGACATCATATTGCACTTATGACGAAGTCGGAAGAGCCAAGAGCTTCTTCCCACCAAGTTTCATTACGATCTCCCCACTCTAAGCGTTTTGCAAGATTCCCGGTTTCCCCCTCCAGCTTCCCCCAATGTTACCGGATCTGGTCAGCATTTAAAATACAAGCTCTGCGACACGAGGTCCTTCTAAATATCAAATTTTATTTGTAAGTTAAAAATACCTCTTTGTTCTAGTTTTTTCAAATTAACCGTCCTTCCACTCTCCCCCAGATGGTTGAATCGCAGAAACGACTATTTCTAGTTTAATCTTGTTGGGCCTCCTAATAGCATGCAAGAAAAAGGGCGAATCCTTAAAGACAGTGCGCGTTTGAATAAAATACCCATATGAATCAGGTTAGTTACTAGCTTTTAGAGCAGGTCGAGTATAGGCTCCCGTGGGTGTGACAAGTTGGTTGCTGGTACCTCGATTAGATGTAGGTTGGTTGCAGGTATTCCTGTTGTGGGACGTAATACTTTTAATGGTCAAGGTATTTTTTGCATGTTTATATGTCTGACTTTGTGTGTCTGTGTTTTTGTCTCTCTCTCACCGCGCATGCGGGTCTGAAGCGTCTGTTTGCATGACTCTGTGTCTGTTTATGTGTGTCTGAATTTGTGTTTTGTGCGTGTTTTTGTCTCTCTCTCTCTCTCTCTCTCTCTCTCTCTCTCTCTCTCTCCTCTCTCTCTCTCTCTCCCTCTCTCTCTCCTCTCTCTCTCTCTCCTCTCTCTCTCTCTCTCTCTCTCTCTCTCTCTCTCTCTCTCTCTCTCTCTCTCTCTCTCTCTCTCTCTCTCTCTCTCTCTCTCTCTCTCTCTCATCTCTCTCTCTCTCTCTCTCTCTCTCTCTCTCTCTCTCTCTCTCTCTCTCTCTCTCTCTCTCTCTCTCTCCCACCTTGATTGTGTCTTTGTGTGTCTGACTGTGAATTTTTGTATACTGACTTTCTATTTTTGTGTTTGTTCTTTGTCTCTCTCCGACACTGCCTGTGGGACTGACAGTCTGTTTGCATGACTCTGTGTCTCTCTTTTTGTGTATGACTCTGTGTGTTTCTGAGTCTGAATTTATATTTTGCCCGTTTTTGTCTCTGTTCCATCATGGCTGTATGAGTGAGTGTCTGTTTGCACGTCTCTGTGTCTGTCTTAGTTTTTTTGTGTGTCTGACTTAGTGTAATTATGTCTCTAAATTTGTGTTTTCATGGAGAAGTCATCAGAAAAAATGGCTATTGGGCATTTTTTTTCATTGAATTTAAACGAACAATTCTAGTGTAAACGGATATTTTTGGAGGAAATGCCGTATTTTTAATAATACTTGCCAGAGGATGCCACGAGCAAGCCAATGAGTGTCATAGGTAGGGAAATTGTCATAGAACATTGCAATCTAATAATGTAATAATGTAACAAAACAAACTTCATATTTAGTTTATAAAGTTCGGTTTATGCAGTAAAGGCTGAAATACCTTTATGTACGATTAATAGCACCAGGGGGTTTCATTGGGCTGGTATATTGTGTCACACTGGCCTTAATTGCAAGGAGTCATCGAAGAAACGTTATTGGGGATTTGTCATTAAGTTTAAACCGTCAATTCTAGCGTAACCGGATTTTTTTTGAAAATATTTGAAAAATACTTTAGGTGTGAAAATGTGCATCAGAGGGTACTGTGTGTCCACCATTGAGTGTCAGAGGCTGGGAATCGCCAGAAAATAATATTAAGAACAAATTACAAAATATAAAATTAAAACAGACTTCCTGAGCCCCTCTTGAATTTACCTTTAATAAGTCAAACCCTCCTCTCGATAGATCTAGATCCATTTAGAGGAGAATTCGTATCCTTAATCCAAATCATTCCGACCAAAAATGCTGTAATCTATGCTTTTATCAAACATCTGAGGACATTACTAACGAGCAAGATGAACTTATTGCATTCGCTGACGACAGTACAATGACCTGCTGCGGACTCGATATGCCTTCACTCCAGCGGAAGCTCGAAAACATCATAGAAGAGACCTATCTGTGGATGGATGCCAACAAACTTGTCATCAATGTAGAAAAATCTTGCATCCTACTATTTTCTAGGGTAGGAACCCTCAACCCAGAAATAACAGGAATGGTAAAGTCTCGTGGAAAGGTTCAACCACCAGTAAATGGATGTGCAAAATATTTAGGAATAATAGTAGATGAAAACCTTTCTTTTCTTCCTCACATCCCAGCTGTAGAATTAAAGCTTTCAAGGAATCTAGGTATCATGAAGAAACTGAAGCAAACATTCCCACGTAAAACCCTTAACCTTCTCTACAATGCACTCATTAGACCCCATTTACAGTATTGCACAATGGTATGGCAATCGACATTCAAGTCCCATCTGAAAAAACTGGATTCCGTCCAAAAATGCCTTGAAGATCATCAAACACACAGAAGATTATCTCTCACTGAAATCGCTGTTTGCGCTTTCTTCCTTGGTTTTAGCTTTCAGATTCCTCTCCGGCTTGCTTCCACCGCCTTTCAGGAATCTATTCGTTTGGTATCCGAACAGCGTCTTCCAATTACAAGACTATCTGCACTGATCCATATTCGACATACACCAACAGTGAGGTCGGATTTTTCGCCTGACATCGCCTGTGCTAAGGCTTACAATACCCTACCGCTGAACTGAGAGGTAGGAGCTCCCTTGGTTATTTCAAAAAGAAAATAAAAAATCTTGTTTTGAATTAGTTTAATTTGAATAAAGAATCTAATTAGAAAAGTGAATTTAGTTACTATTGAGTTTTTTTGTGGGGGTTGGAGTCGTTTGCTGCTGGATGAAGAGGTGGGGACTTGTAAGGATGTTTTTGGTAGGGGCCATGGTTGTATCGAGAAGTGGAGGGAGAGCCATAATGCGTGTTTATTTTTGAGGTGATATGGGACTCAGCATGCAGTTTTTGCATAGAGATGAGAGATTATGCATGTTATCACTGTTATAATTTTTCTTTAATAAACCCGAATGAACTGAACTGGTTAAAAATAATTGTTTTCATGCAGCATTATATTTTTGATGTTGTGGATAGACTTAAGGCAAATTGCTCAGCATTTATGTTGATAATTCCCGATTGAACGACTTTCTAGTTGAAAATATCTCCCTCCTACCTGTATAATATTGATTTCAGTGTCCTAAGAATGAATTCTTTTAATACTACTTTTAAATTTGTTTTTATTAATAAAACTTGAATGTACAAAAAACCTCCATTTTTTTTATTTCTTGTTCGAAGAAGAATCTTCAATAGCAACGATTTACGCAATGAAATATCTAAACCCAATACTATGTAACATCTCACTGACTCAATGGCTAGCTTGACCTGTCTAGGTCAAGTTAGAAAATTATTACGCTGTAACACCCAGGTGCGTACATATGTAGCCGAACATGTGTAGTTCTCACATATGTAGTTCGAACATATGTACATATGTAGTTCTCACCTATATGTAAATTAATGCACACATATGGAACATGTATTTCACAGCTCCATCGAAACGTTTCCGTTAGAAAATATTCCCCAAGTAATAATATTGGAAAGGGTTTCTTGGTCCAGCTTTTAGCACTTCATTCCGTTGAGGGGGAATCTCTTTCGGAAACTAGTGCGACAAAATCTTCGGATTATAAAGATTCCCTGAGAAAAAAAAGAAAAGAAACACTGAAAGAAAATGAAATCTCTTAAAGTAATATGAAACATCCCATGTGTGCATCGTCATTACGTAGCAACCCATGCGTAAGCCCCCCTCAGTTACAAGCAAGGATTCCCTACTGGCCCCTGAAGAAACAAGTCATGCAAGATTACGTCATCCTTAAAACAGGTAGAAATTCTGTATTATGTAAGAACCAAAGAAATCTTGAAGAAAAATGTCTTAAAAACGTCTTGCAATGTCTTAAAAACACGCATTGAAGAAAAAAGTCATAATAACATCCTGAATTGTCTTGAAAAATGTCTTGAGAGGTACTAAAGAAAAATGTCTTTGAAAAGTCTTGAACAAAAATTTCTTTAAAAAGTCTTAATGCGTCTTGAAAAACGTCCTGAAGAAAAATGTCTTAAAAACGTCTCGAAAAAGGTGTTAAAAAAAATGTCCTTAGAAAACGTTTTGAAAAGTCATGAAAAGTCTTAAAAAAAAACGTCTTTAAAACTTTTTGAACTTTCATAAAAATGTCTTGAAGATAAATATCTTAAAAACGTATTGAAAATTCTTGAAACGTCTTGGAGAATCATAGCCCTTGCAGAAATTAAAAACAATCAAAGAAAAAACAATGTCTATGATACAACATAGACCTGCATCTTTCAGAAAACACTCCCCTTTACGTAACAAGAATC